>NC_060905.1:10143839-10191339 GCF_014805685.1 Silurus meridionalis | reverse complement strand
AAATGAGTGAAATTAATGTTTATATATATGATTTATCCTCATGACAAATGTCACATGGTCTTTTTCAAATCTTTACCTGTCCAGTTTGGATAAGCAAGAATCTTGAATAACAGGTGTAGAACCTGACATGGTCTTCTGCTCTTGTATCCCATCCTCCTCACGGTTTCATGTGTTGTGCTTTCTGACATGCTTTTCTACCTTTCACTTATATAAAAAATGGCCATTTCAGTTAACTATAACCATCAGCAGAACTGCCTCAGATTGTTTTTTTTTTTTTTTTTTTGCGTTTTTGTAAAACACAAAAAAAAAAAGTCCTGACCCTAACAACCTAACAAGCCATGGACACTGAGATCATATCTTCTCCTCATTCTGATCTTTAATGTAAACCATAACTCAAGCTCTTGCATGATTTTACGCATTGAATTGGATTGTTTTTGTCTGAATTGGATACTGATTCGATATTTGAATTAAAGTGCAAAAAATAATCCCTAGTAAATGGGTCGAATAGGTACAGTATGCAGTAGGAATACATTCACCAAACAGGATCCAGCAGAGCATTTAACCGTCTTCAAAACAGAACCAGATTTCATGAACAGCATGTTTTATTACAAACAAGACTTTTTCTTCTCTCTTCGGCAGAAAACATGTTTCTGAAATGGAACTAAAAAAAAAAATGCTGCACGATGAGGAAAGCACTGCAACATGACCGCTAGAAATAATTCAGCTCCCTGCATTTAAAAGTGTACAGTGTAAGGAAGCACCTGAGTAACTATAACACACACAGATGGCAAACACATGTACGGCCTGGTGTCATGAGCACTTTTCAAAATAATTAAGTTTTATTTGTTAATAGCATCTGCACCGAAACTGTGAAGAAACGTCACTGGGAGCCATAAGATAAAACCAAAATCGAGACTATACAATCTACAAGGCAGATAATAATGTAGTTAGAAGCAGCTGCACTTTATGAAGTCAAGATATTCCACTGAAGCATCTGCTTCGTACTAAAGTCGAAAAAGCCCTCGATAAAGATTCAGCTTATGCCGCAACAATGCATATGGACTACATTCAAAAACGGTTGAGCATGTTAATGCGAGCACAGGAGAATAGAGCAGTGATTTCTACTTTCTTCAATCATTCATTCGTTCTTTCTTTAAACATGCATTAGTCCATGTATACCATAAATATGCACTTCGGCTGTGATGTGGTCTAATTAACAGAGCTGATCATAATTAGTCAGCTAACCGTGACAGACAGTGATACTTCAGGCCTGGTTATAATTTGAGGCAAGTCAAATGCTCATGTTGCTTAGGCTGACTGGAACAGATGGAAAATGTGCACATTGCTTTGAATAGGCTGTTTGATTACCTTGGGCCTTCCCATTTCTGTAAATAGGCGGGCCCGAACGAAATTCATTCTAACCTGCTAAGTTTAGCCAAGGTGACTGTCCAATGTAAACGATGAAACATTCGAGCCTGAGACCTGAGCAACAGTGCAGACTCATGGGTCATTAACAGTAATCATGAAGGTCCTGTGCTTCTCAAGTATAGATCTTAAGCGTTCTTAGGAGTTACATAAACATGCCCACAACAATCATTTTTTTAGGGTTTCCTCAGAAAAAAAAGTAAGAAAAAGTAATAATAATGAATAGCAGGTTTCAGTAAATGGGTGTAATAACTATTAAATAAGGCTTAAGAGAAACTTCCTTCGAATGAAATCTGGTACAGTATTAAACATAGTATAAACAACATATGGTGATAAACAAGTAGCAAACAATTCATCTGAATGCATGTTCAACATAAGTGTTGCCGTGCAGGCTAATAAGACAGAAATCTAATAATGATTAAAAAATATCTAACATTATTAAAAAGGAAAAAAATGAAGCACAAACTCAACCTTTTCTGAAGTCAGCAGATGCCATTTTGCCAACTTCACAAGCATTTTTGGAGCCCACCAGGCCACAGTGCTGGGAGAAATCAGCCTCTCATTTGATTTTTAGAGGAATATAAACACTGCTTTCAACAGCATGTCTTGTCTGGCATGAAACAGCTTTAGATTCAATACCACAGAGCATTTTTTTTTCCTATACCGATAAAATATGGCTGCAAGTTAATGGTATGTGTGACAGTCATGGTTTCAGTTTGAAAAGAGAATGAAGAAAAAATAAACAGAAAATATAAAAAAAGAGAACCAGACTGAAGGGGGAGAAAAAAATAGTGACTAGAAGTATAACTTAAACAAAAAGATAATTGGATGCAGGTAGTGTAGGGTATAAAATATGCTCTATAGCACAGCATAAGAAATGATAAGAAAGGAAAGAAAGAGAGAGAGAGAGAGAGAGAGAGAGAGAGAGAGAGAGAGAGGAGAGGGAGAAAGAAGATTTGTCACCAAGATTTGAGTCCAAAACGTCAACCTGGTAAGCTGCCCTGTTGCCATGGCATTGGCCTTAAGGGTATTGTGAAGAATTTACTTTGTGGTGCACACACACACACAGTTGCACACACACTTATTATAATGAGTGCAAACTCTGAAGATGGAAAACAACACTAGGACACACAGTCTCTTTTCAGTGACACTAGGTGCCTTTGTTTGAGCACCTGACTGGAAATATATTTTGTTGTACAGGTAAACAACTCGGAGGAATGAAGTTTGAGTGGGAGCTTACAGCTCACAAATGGAGACTTGAATATGTGTAGGAAAGTGCCAGGCTAAAAGTGTCTGTTAGACCAGATTAACTCACTCACACGTTTGGACTCGTCGCGGCTCCGAATAGGATTCATATGCACATCCACGCCGTGGTGCGGAAAGACAGGGAAGAAGGCCTGATTCTGACCCGGCATGGCCGTACCCACAGAGCTAAAGCTACCCAGTCATACTCCATGCCGGAAAAAAACGCGCTCTATTTCCTTCTAAACCTGCACAGCCACACTCTCACGAAATTACTCTGAGATTCCTGGCAAACACCTCATTAGAAATCCAGCAGGTTTTCATCCATTCGATTGAGCTTAATCCAGCCCCGTCTCCCTCTCCACTTCTTGCCCCTGCTCTCTCTCTCTCTCTCTCTCTCTCTCTCTCTCTCTCTCTCTCTCTCTCTCTCTTTCTCTCTCCTGCTTCACTGAGCAGGAGCTGGCCTGGAGTTACAAACCCTGCTCAGTCTCAGCCAGACGGCTATCTCAGCACACAGCACAAAAAAAAGAGGAGACCATTAGTGGCTGTTGGAGAACAGGCCAAGATGGAAGAGTATGCCATTTTTGGAAACGTGAGAAATGAGTAGCCTGCTGTCAGCTGGGACAGGACACATGGACATCCATATTCATACAAGGCTCCAGTCACCTGAGAGAATGGACACAGGCACTTGGAAAAATTTGAGATTAGAAACTGCTGGAAGAAAAGAAAAAAAATCAGTACGCCTACTAGATCTGAAAAAACATCCTGACACTGCTAATTATGGTTATTTTTACAGTCAGACAGACTTGACTAAAGTTTGTCATGTGGAACATCATTCCTTTTATCAACTAGCTCAACTACTATATGAGAAACCTTTCTAATTATTTCATTTGATCTAAAAACAATGGCACAAATCAAATTCTCATCAAATTTTAGCTCTCAACTCCTAATGAAAGGGTCAGCTGACTGTGCAAACTAATTATAGAGTACACTTGAATTGCTCGGTTCTCTCGTATCCATAGCAGTGCAGATGCAGGATAGCTCTTATGATGCACTGCCATGGCTAATCAATAGGACTAGTTTAAAACTGCAATCAATGGAGTTAATATGACCTGATAGGTCAGTTCAAACGAAATGTTAGAATGAAAATGTCCTCGCACAGCAGAGTGTGATGCCAGCCCTCATTATGCTCATTTTCACAGTCACAACCAAGACATGAGGGGGACATCTGTGATGAGTTTGCCTTGAGGAGAAAAAGTGGAGCAAGCCAAGTGCCTTCACCATGTGAGCAGCTTGCGATGAGAAAATGACTTCAAACCTGAAATTAACACAAGTGTACAGGATCAAATGAGTCTTGTCCTATCATCTTGAAAAGCTTTTAGGGGGAGTTTAAAATGTGACATGAGCTGTTAAATACATAAGGAAAGGCTATGCTTCAGTGTCCTGGTAGAGGGAACATGTTTGTATTGAAGAATGGCACGCAGGATACCAGCCAGCGCTCGTCCCCCTCTCTACAACAATGAGGTTAAAAATAAAAGTTACAGAAAACAGTTAACAAAAAAGGCCCTGAGCACCTGGACCTATTTTTTCCTGTTAAGATTTTCCAGGCTTCGCATTAATGGCAGCCTTCTTTTCGGACCTCACAAACACACACAGCTGTGCCTAGAGTTCTTTACTACCAGAGCAGTAGACCACACCCAAACAGAATCCGAGGACTACTGTACTCCATGGCCAACTTTTACAGTTTCACATAGATATGTTCTCTTTCAAAATGCATACTCTTACACTGTCTGCACAAATACTAGAAAAGAAAAAATCTCCAATGGTGATTTGTTTTCGACATTCAGGAAATGACATCTTCTGAAAATGCGTCTGCAGTCCGTGGTAGTCCAAGCCCATGGGCCAAGCTTAGCGAACATGGAGGAAGCTCAACATCTGTAGCCATGAACAACCTGTTTGTAAAAACACACAAGTCCCTAATGAGGCCCCCTATAAAATTGAAAATGAACACCATGTTTTCAGACCTTTGCACGTTCCAAAGCCGACATGCTCGAATAGGATGGAATGCCAAAAAAATTGTGCGCACATTTGTTCTCAAATGAATTTTTACAAGTTTCGCGAAAACTTCTGTTGGAGGGTCAGAGTCTGGCTTGCTTAAAGTGTAGAGTCTGGCTTCCCAGGCCTGCCAACAGCGCAAAAGTGAAAAAAACAGAAAGCATTTCTTCAATGCTATTTATTTCATGTGTGCAATTTCGACTTGATTATAACTATTTTCTAGCTCCTGCTTATTAGAATACTTTCTCCTTGGGAAATAATAAAACTAAACTTTATACCTACCCAAGAAGGGATAGCTATACAATGCACATACAGGACATCAAAAACGCTTAAAAACAACATGACAAAAATATCCTAAAAACAAACATACGTACAGTTGAACAAGCGCAACGTAAAATGACTTAGTAGGGTGTTGGGTCATTACTCATAGGTATTCAGCTGCATTGAGATCTAGGTACTGTCAAGAATTAGGCATATGATTGGCATTTTGATGCTTATTCAAGCAATCCTTAATGCCCTTGTACCACGTGGATGGGGTGCGGTCTAAGAATCTGAAATGAAATGAGATGAAAAGACAGCAGTGTCAACCTACCTAGTATGTCAACACTTAAAAACTTGCCTCCAGAAGCTAAATTTCATACTAAAAACATAATTTGTGAACATCACTTGAGAGTTGCTCAGGTGTTCATATAATAAAGAAGCCAGAAGTTATGTGGCAGACAGTAGCAGAAAATAGAACCTCCCAAAGAGAAACACAGTTTCAGTACTACACTAGATAAACTATATATATAAAAAGGAAGAAAAAAAGAATTTTTGTATGATGGACCAGTTTCTAGCCTTGCTGTGGGAAATCATTGGGCAGATATTACCAGGAAAACATGCTGATCCTGTTCTCAAAGCCACATACAAGTCTCCAAGAAAATCCATGAGGATCGTTTTGGGATGTAATTTCATTTACAACAGAGGGGCTTTTGTGTGATTTCAGTAATCCCTATAGATCGTTATTTTTTTTTCTTGAAAATTGGCTCTAAAAGTCTTTTTCTGTTTACAGTTCACCTTGTCTCTCAATGAGGCTACTTACAGGGTGTGCCACAGGTGCATAAGGCTGATTTCATCTCGCAATGTTGATTCATTCTGGGTTTCGAAAGTCCATAAAAGAAAGCTAAATATTGATCTGAATGGCATCTACGCAAGCCAAACAGATAGCAAAGCTACACGGGAAATGGAATCTATGGAATGTCTCTTGTAATTCAATTCAACTGATTAAATAATTGATCAAATTCAAAGGAAAAGGAAAAAAATATATACACCAGCTACAAATGATTTGCAGAGAATAAGTACAATAGAAAAATGTGTTTATATACAGTATATTAATATTTTATATGTATTTATTTGTCACACTTCTTGCTTGGGTATAATCAGTGCCATGTGAGAAATCATACTGGGAGAATTAATCATATCCAAATCTGGAAGTTTGGTGAATTCGCATAGACTGCAAGAGTTCTCTAACCATCCATCTCTTACTCTTCATTTACCAAGACCAAGCCCTTGTCCCAAAGGTCTGGGAGATAAGCTTTTAGTAAGAAACAATCTACAGCTAATACACACATTCCTCCGTAAAAGCATCTCTTAATAACAAAACCCCCCAAAACCCCCCATCTCTCTCTCTCTCTCGTGACCCTGTAAACAAAGCCAAAGAGAATGATAAGAGGGCCTAAGAGGCAATTGGGAATGGACACCAAGAGACAAAACGTAAAGTTTTTTCCTGTTGTTATGAAAAAAGACAGGAAGAAGCACATGGAGAAACAGACTGAAAAAAGAAAAAACGAGTACGAGCATGCTATTACCTGACTATTACTCGTACACAAAGGCACAGTTAAAGGTGTGGCCCTCTGGCCCAGAGGCTGTGCAGGATTAAATGATTAGTGAGAAAAGGTAGAGAGAAGCAGACAGACTGGTGAAGGTGGTTACCATATTGCAGTGTCGTCGTCCAACACCCCCCTCAAAAACAACCAACACACACAAAACATGTTCATTTCACCCTGTGCACTTCTTTAGCAATCTCACTGTCTGAGTTTCATGAATGTCAAGATTCGCAGAATACAAAATACAATCGCTGATTGAACTCCCACATGTGCTGACACATGCTGCAAGAGGTGGTAACCTAGACCTCTATGTCGTCAGTGGTGGTCTGCTGTGGGTCCATCTTGCTGTGATTACGCTTGTACTCATGTCCGTAATTGCAACGGTGACTGCCTGCAAGCTGTTTACACACATGTACAATCACACACACGGACTTCCCCACTTCATCTCGTCTCAGCGCGGCTCCATGTGGCGAGCAGAAGCGAAATGTAATCTATTCTTGCCTGTTAATTCACACCATCGCTTTTCCAAACCGAGTGCTGCAAACAATCAGATGTATTCCACTTTATCACTTCCTGAAAATTGCCTTGTTCCCATCAACCATAATCCCCACGTCTTGACTGCTTATACATCAGGGTGCTTGTGCTGCCAGATAGTGAGAACAGGCAACCGGCCATCACAGTCGCATCAGATTACTACTTGCATTCTGCTGCTCAACAGTGGCGAGGTAAAGTTTTCGCCTTTGCTAAAAGAGGTAGTAACACCTAATGAACCATAGCAGCTGGCATCAGCATTCGAGTTAATATTATGCCATGTGCATCTCAGAACACCAACGGAACTGTCGATGAAACACAGCATTGTCCAAAATAAGCATCTCCAAAATACTTTTAATGTAAGCAAAATGCACAATGACTATAAATGAGAGCCTTGTAATCCCCTGCTTACTGTTTACCATCAGTCCACCACTAAAGCGTACAGTGTTTTTCATTCCGCGCCAGTCTAAGTGTCCATTTTAAGCCTCTCCACTGTCTGTAAATAAATGTCTTTAGTAAATAGCTCTGAGGCCCTGCTAAGAAATATTGCATAGATCAAAGTAATCATGTCTTCCTGTGTAAAAAAAAAAACCTAAGCCACAAGCTTGCTTGTTTGTCTAAAACAATTAAGGCCTGTGCAGAAGTAGGTGGGTGGGTTGGTAGGAGTAGGAGTTCTGACAAATAGCTAACAGCTGATAGCGCTTTTATAAATGCTGGAGGGGGCCATGGGGGTAAAGAATAAGGGAGGGGCTTAGAGACGAGGCTCCAAATTAATGATTGGTCAGGGTCTGAAGCCCATCTAATCTCAGCCAATTGCTCCCTAATTATGCAAGGTGCTGCCAATTTGGGCTGTCGAGCAAATCAGAGCCAGCGTGCGTTCGCCTTTCTCTGGAGTCTGGTCATTATTTGAGCTGATCTCATTTTCACACATGGAACCAATATGCCATCCAGATGTTCATTTGCAGCTGGGCACAGAGCGCAACGAGTCATCTACACGCAAGGCATTCTCCCTCTCTTTAGGAGCCACTGTCTGACACTATAGACCAAGAAACTCTTTATGCATGTGGGGGAACTAAACAACAAGGAATGTAAACAAAAAAAGACGGCGTCT
This sequence comes from Silurus meridionalis, assembly GCF_014805685.1. NCBI lineage: Eukaryota > Metazoa > Chordata > Actinopteri > Siluriformes > Siluridae > Silurus > Silurus meridionalis. The sequence goes on along the minus strand of NC_060905.1, from coordinate 10,183,110 downwards.
GTTAAGACGGCTACCAGCGTTCTCAATACAGCAGTGCAGGAAAACCACTGGCTTCAATCAAGCAAGCTATGAAATGCGAAATTCATGTACATTTTCTAATTAATCCCACTTCTTACCAACAGTCTTGGATTATTAGGGCCACCTGGATCATTCTGGCAGGATTAGGAGGGCGGGTCTATATTTTGAGTGGCAGACTTCATGGGCAGTGGTTTTCCCATTACCCTAAGGCATGGTCTTTAATGATCTGTCAATTCGAATTTAGTCCTGACTCTACATGCAATATTAAATAAGACATTCCTCAGGTCAGTTAGGTCCAAACACGATTAATGGGGTCTCCATACGCAAAACAGGGCCTGTGTGTGAGGAACGTGTGATAAAACACTCTGCAAGTTCAAGCCATGTGTTAATAAAAACCCCAGTACACGTGTGTTGTTTGGGTGTGTACATTAATCATATTGGTGTACAGTGGTCATGTCAATAGCTTTATAAATCAGAGCTGCATCTTAGTCAAATAAAAAATTCACAGTATGTGAATCTAAACTTAAACTGATCATCGCCATTTAAAAAAACACTACACTTTTAACCAAATACAGATAACAAAACAAAAATGTCCACACCACTTAAGTGATTAAATCACAAACGTCACTACACATTAAATAATCAAGGTATTCAAATACCATGCACATTTTGAAATATGTTTTTAGTTTGTTTCAGACAAAGCGTTAAAGCTGTTTATTTTGTATTTGAATTCTAACAGAACTGTGATGATGTGTAACATCAGAAAGCTTGTAATTTACATTTTACTCTGTAGTCAATTCCTCTGAAGAGAAGTAACACTGTTGCCTCTGGAAAATCTGCAAATTATATATCCATCTTTCTTAAGCCACTGACTGAGAATGTCTGTGTATGATGGGAGGAGTCGACTGGTTTCAATTATCAGTAGTAATGCAATACCACACTTAAACTAGATTACTTCCCAAAACAAACACACATACACAAGCCGCAGTGCACATTTCCATATTCCATTCTTTAGGCTACAGTAAGACAAGATCAGGTTGGAGGTATCAGGTATACTGCAAAAATGACCTACTAGTATAGATTTCACTATGTTTATTCAAGTTGCTAATTCGGAATGAAATGTGTATGCGTCCCCTATACTCAGCACATGGCTTCGAAATGAATAAAATGAACACGTACATCCAACATCTAATCTGGAGCGAATGTTACAACAACAGTGAGAAGTTTGTAATTGCAGAGTTTACCTAAGCTCAGCTTTTTACTCACCACATTCAACAGTCTCTTTTGTGATTTTTAAATCGTCAGTAAATATATATAAACTGTAAAATCCTCCTGTGTCATTCTGTTTCAGAAGGCAATCATATCTCCATCCAACAGGAGCAATGGTTTGCACTGAAAAAAGGACATGCACAGAAAATATTGTGATTTGTTTAAAGCCAGATTATTGAAAGAATTGGCACCTCATATGTTTCAGATGGTCAGATGTGGTTTATTCTATTCTGAGGAATATAATTATATATATATATATATATATATATATATATATATATATATATATATATATATATATATATATATATATATATATACATATATATATTTTTTATTATATTCCTCAGAATAGAATAAACCACATCTATATATATATATATATAATATAATATATATATATATATATATACACACACACACACATACATGGATGTTAAGGCTACATTAATATGCTAGCAATTATTATCATGTAATGTCCTTTTTTAATTCATTAAGTGTATCAGCTTGAGGGCCTAAACAGTCATGTATTATTATTATTGCTGTTTACACCAGTTTGCTATCAGAGCCGGATGGTAAATGGAAGCCTTGTTAAATTTTGCCATTAGCTTACAGCTGTATCAAAAAGGGTGTGATCATACATTTCATATAAGGAACAAGGTGAACATATTGTTTCTTCCTGACATTTGAGCTGTTCCTGGCGAGAACTATAACGAGATGGAAAATGACACAGCGGTTTATTTCACACGTTAAAAACGAAGACGCAATTAAAATAATCAGCAGCTGTGAAAAGTTGCAAAGTGTAAGGAAAGCTGTTCCTTCTAAGCAAACACTGTATGAAAGGGACTGTTGGGAGAGAGCCTAGATTTTAGAGGGACAAGAAGGTGATCATGTCAAACAAACACACACACACACACACACGCACACACACACACGCCCACACATGCACACACAGACAAATTACCTCCAATTACTCTGCTTTAACTTTAAACACAGTTCGACCATTATGGCCCATGGAACAACAAACTTTGCACATGGCCTCGCCATCTTTTCCATTATACTTGCGGTGCAGAACAGCCAAACCCCAGAAACAGAGCATACACACATAGCCTCTCTCTCTCTCACTCACACACACACACGCACGCACACACACACACACACACACACACACCCCCGCCCAGGCTGGTCTGGCCTGGCAGGCAGGCTGCACCGGGGTGTCAGTTTGTTTCTGCAGCAGTCAAATTTCCCATCATCCCACAGACAAAAATAAACAAGGGCGTCCTGGAAGGTGGTTGAAACGGCTCACTGTAATCCACCCCCTCAAACAGTGAGGTCATCCACAGCCCTACCTCTTGGCCCACAGAGTGAGGCAGGTACTCAAATCGCTCTCTTTCTTCTCGCTCCTTCTCTCTGGCTCTAGTCTATTTTGTTGTCTGTAAAATGTGACACTGCGCTCTAGAATTTGGTTGCAAATGACACAAAGCTTTGCCACTTCCTGACTGAGGAGCAATTGCACTCGCCAGCGAGCTTAAGTACACAAAGAACTGGGATACATGGTGGCGGAAACGTAAGCACACACACACACACACACACACACACATAAGAAAAAGAAAAAACAGAAAAAGAAGCAAACAGAGAAACACATGAGGAAAAAATAATAAAGCACCAAGCATGTGTTCAAGGTCCTGGGGAAAAATAAAATAATACTGCCAAAGGTTAAAGACTGTTTACACTGCCATTTAAGGGTGCTATCAAAACACAGGAGCACACTCCCACAGAGAGCTAGCGTGGCATGCTGTTAGATGATGTGGCAGATTGATGTGTACAATGCTGGTGTTGGTGAGAAGGAGTGTATTATGCCTTCATGCTCAATTAAGGGCCACCATACAGCCAGCATAATTGAGTTACATCAGGATGTTGACAGCAGACCGTTCATGATTCCAACAATTGTCTACATACAGTGCAAATAAAGGGAATTTGATTGCAAGCATGGATGCTGCATGGCAGAAGAACATCTGACTCATAGCAAGCACTCTGGCCTGGTCTTACAATAATTTCACTCACTAGAAGAAAATATTGTGTTTGATTTCTGGTCCAACATGGCAGGGCTTGTTCCACATTGGTGGTCCACAACATCCGAACCATACTGTTGCCTGGAAATCGAGGGTAACACTGGTATATTTGTTCAGAACAGAGTACTTCTAAATGAGTAGCGCTGCTGTCTATCTCAACTGAGGCGTCCTGTAAACCGTTTCGTTGCATCTTCAGCTCCAGTCAGCGCCTGAATTATTGGCACCCTCGGTAAAGGCGCGTAAAAAAGTCTATGTAAAAATGTCTTCAGAGTTAAATCACAGTGGAAATCACACTGTAAGCCAAATCTATACTTCAATTTCAATATACAATTAGTGGCTCCCTGCGATATTTTTTTGTAACAAAATATAACTGGAGAACATTCCTATTTACGCAAGTTCGTCTGAAAGTACCTCTTGAGCAATAATCCATGACTTCCTTTTTCACTGAGGTACAAACCTGAGATGACAAAGTCCAAAGTCATTCAATTAAAATCACTAATCAATCTGAATAAAAACTTCAAAAAACATAAAAGTCTAAAAATGAACAAATGGCAAGACTGTGAACCTGAATTTAAGAGGATGCAAGTGTGGCAATGATTTTAACGTGTATGGAGAATTTGCAGAAAATTGTACATTTTGTCTCCAAATCTACATTTAGATGCCACTTCTGCACCTTTAAAGTACTGTATTTGGAAGGTGTGCCAGAAGAAAGCCTTTACTTTCATGTAACCACAAATGTAAGCACCTGGAGTTCACTAAACACTACTGGAACTTTGACTGGAACTAGGCTCTATGGTCAAATGAGACCGAAATAGAGCATGCTGGCAACAAACACCTAAGGTAGGTTTGGAGTAAAACAAAAAAAAAAAAAAAAAGAGAGTGGCGCAATACAGAAACATTTTGTTGAGATGCAAGGCATCAAAAACTCCTGGACATCCAATGACATTTGTCTCTAAAAAAGCTCAAACTAGAGCGCAAACTTTTTGTCCGTATGTCATAAAAAAAAATAATAAAAAAAAATGCTTCAATGTCAAATGAATTAAACCTATGACATAAATTTCCCATTGACCTAAACATCACTGAAAACCTGTGGTGTGAGCTGAAGAAGACAGCAAAAGGAGTGACCTAGGACCCTGGAGGATCTGAAGATATTCTATATTAAGGGCTGCTCTCTGATTCCTTGCTTTGCATTCTCAAATATCATTAAGTATTAAAAGCGAAGGGCTTACAGAACTCAGAGCTGTCATATTATGTTCATGAATAAGGTTTTACATGCAAAACTGCCAATAAGTATCACACTTTGATTTGTTAATAGCACATATTAAGTTATTATTTCCCTTAAAGACATGTTGTTGAATGAATCGATTCTTTTCTTATTTTTAGTGTCTGAATATTAAGCATACTAACCGCAAAACATTTTTCATGCATCTTTTAAACCATTGTTACCAAGAATGCCAATCATTTTGAAGCTTACTTTATCCCACAAAGATTTCACTGAACACCAGCCAGTTCCCAGTTCAGATCACAGAGCACATCAGCACCTAAGTGCCCCCCTCGCTGCTGATCCAGCTACAAAACAAGGTAATGTCTTCCAGGCTAAGATAGGCAATTACTGCTAACTCATTTAGAGAACCCCCCAACTGTTTTGTTTAAAAAAAATATAATCCAAGTATTTTTTCTGTCAGTGAAGTACACTCGCTCAAAGGCCAGCTGACCAACATACGTGCCAAGTGCAACAAAATAGCATAACCAGTGAGGCCATCAATTCATCAAACCCCTCTATTTCATGTCTCCCTGGTCAGTAAACCACAATAAAGTATTATAAAACACTAGTGTTCCAAAATGTTATGTGCCAAGTCCGGCCAAGAGATCCACCCTGTATCCTGTGGCTTGTGCTTTAAATGGACAGACCTTGAACAAAGCTTACAAACATCTGCTCGGACTTCCTGCTCTGGAGTTGGTCTGTCCGTGAGCCAATCAGGAAAATGGCAAGAAAAGAGAAACAGGTAGAACTAAACAGAAAGTCAGAAGCATGTAGTAACGGAATCTGTTTTTCTCAATAGCAAACAGCACTTATCGGGAAATTGCTATTTTTATACCTGACAAATCGGATTCATCTTTAGTAGGGTGGAAATCGATTTGTGCCAAATTCCTCGCCTGGCAGAACTGAGGGTAGAGAGTGTGCAGAGGTGTAGAAATCGTTTCTACAAAGAATAAAGCATTCAAAGGGGAAACAAAAATGAAAAGATAATTAAATACCTTATAGTTCTAAAAACATGCATTGTACTCCATCAAAGCAAAATCTAATTTAATGTGATGCATGGACGAATGGACTACGTGGACCATGATGGCAAAGATAATGGATTTGGTTTCAGGCCAGGTGAGAGAGGATTTTCCCTCTATTACAGCACATCTCTTTTTGCACTGCTTTTGACTCTCTCCTTTAAGATCAGGACCTTTTTAATTGATTGAGTGTTCCAGTTAGAGAGCTCAAATATATTAGGAGTATAATAAAGAAATGCAGTAGAGCTCTTTATGGTCTGTAGATTGTTAAATTGTTCAATTCAGCAAAGCAGACAGAGTTGTAATGCGAAGAAAAGTGGGAAATGGAGCGCAGGTCATCTATACATTGTTATTGCTAGCTTGCAAAAAAAAATATATATAAAAAGGCAGTCAGTAGTCTCCAGGTATCAGTGGTATGTTCTATTCTGAAACTGAAATTGTAAGAAACAAAAAAAGATGTGTGTGTGTGTGTGTGTGTGTGTGTGTGTGTGTGTGTGTGTGTGTGTGTGTGTATGGACTGTAAATTGTGCGCAGGAAAAAAAAATTCAAGCCATTCAAGCATTCATCCTCAACTTCTTTGAAAAAAGATAGATGAAAACAAGAGACGCAAGATGTGAATATGCATCAGTTCAAGGGCACAATGCACACACATTCACACACTCATTATAATACTGCAACTAATCAAGATACCATAATGCTTTTTGAAGATGGAAGAAAAACCAAAGAGTATGGCAGAAACCCATAGAGATGCAGAGAGAACATGCACAACCCAATAAAAGCTTTGGATCACACTGGGAAGCCTGGAACTATGAGGCTGCAATGCTAAACACTGCCACCCACATGCCTCACAACTACAAACACTAGTGTCTGAAGAAATATTGACTGTGAAATGTCACAGTTATTAGAACCTCAATTTAAGCATCTTATTGTTTCTTGCGAGTCCTCTCTTATTCCTCTAATGCTGCAGATAATTGTGTCGGCACCTATGGCCTTTTTTTTGTAAAACTGCAAAACTGCTGATTTTCTCACTTCTTTGCAAAAGTTTATAGTTGATGCTTGTCTCTAGAAAGAAGCCCAGGTGCTTGAAAGCTGACTGAGGGAAATTAATTGGTGTTGTGGGGATCAGTGAGAGAAGATGACACCATGCAAGCTATTCCCTCTCACCTGCAGGCAAACAGGAGCACAGGCTCTCGAGGCTGGTAATATGTTTTGTGCCTGGGGCCTGCAGTGGGCAGAACATCCCTCCTTAGTCCTGGCAGGGTGTGAGAGTTAGTAGCAACACTACTCCAGAGCTTGCAATAAGGTGAAGGAGGTGGGAAATGCTATTTAGCCTTGCACAGACCCTCCAGGAAACCACCATCTGTCTACAGCATAGTTAAACATTCCCATTCAATGCTGAGCTTACTTATAGAGGTCTTTTTGAAGATGCAGCACACAGGCCCAGCGTCACAGTAGCCAATCAGAGAGTTTGTCACCCTGTAGCAACCAAAGTGAGAGAATGAGACTAGATCTGGTGCAGCTGGAATGTCTTCCATACCTACTGTTTACATCCCAAGAGCCCGGTGCAATGTTGCTTCAGTCGCAGTCCGCTAGGTAATCAAGCATTCTCCTGCTGCTAGCAACAGCTGCTGCTGTTTTTGTGTTTGTTTAGAGGCCTCTGCCCCTCCTCTTCCACCTCGCCACCACCGGAGAATAAGCTCAACGCCTTACACTCTCTACTTTCACCACTGAATCCCTGCCTCCCCAAACAGTGGCTTTCATTACGGCACTCAGAAAGCTCTTTCAGCAGGGAGGAGGCACTCGGCTCGTCCCTCTCTCATGCGTTTGTTTGTGCTGTCGCACAAATCCTCAGGCACCTCCACTTGTCACTCTCCTATTCTCCAAAGTAATAAGCAAGACACTTCTTCATTAAGCTGCACATCAGGGTTCATCTCCCTCCCACTGTCCCTCCTTCTTGCTCCTCCTGCCTATCTCAGCTGCATATTATGTATAAACTAAATGCCGGGGCAAGAGTCACCTACGCAAACTATGATTTTATTCTCCAAATGCAGACCTAAACAGAAATTGGAGAAAAAGTGGGAAATCCAAACACAGCACAAGTGACTTATTGTGTTCACCGGGATATCTGGACTGCTGAGTCTCATTCACATGAGCAAGCCTGACCTGGGCCTTTATCAAAGTTTAAAAGCAGGCTGGAGAAGCTTCTAAATGAGAAAATAAGCACAGAGAAATGCAGAGCAGAAAACTTTACTGGAGGTCACCACACATGAAGACGAGTAATCTTAATATGAGAGTGGGGACGGACCCCAGAGTCAGCTCCCAGCCAGCTCTACACCTCATACATGTCTGCACACTCACTCTTGGTCAATATGACTCAAACAGATTGTAATCGGGCCGTGCTGAAGTCTTTAAGGCCGAAGGCCAGCTCTTGACGCCTCACTGGGGAAATCTTTCAGCCCAGGTTCCAGAAAATGGAAAATTCATGACTTTTTTTTTTTTTTTTTTACTGTAAGGTCTATAAGACAGAAAATCTTTTGTCATTTGATAGTCTGATGCAAATTGCTGCTGACGGGAAATAACTTTTACTGCAGCATATGTAACCTTTGCATTTGATTGACTTAGAGTGCTTTTGAGGCAAAAAAAAAATGTAGTACAATGTTGCCTTTAGGGTTTTTTTTTTTGCCCTTTTTCCAACCTCATTTTCTCACCCTAAACAGTACAAAGAAATGAATGGTGACAAACCATTATTTAAGCAGTTTCACTTGTAATGTTTGTAGGACAAATAGAAACCTTAGTCAAAATACTAAAAGAAGGTGAACTGTGAAGATTAAACATCATAAACAGGACTCAGATGACAAATCACTTCTAAATCATAAAAATCTTTAACTTCTCTCTGACAGTCTGACGGTCTATAGGTAAAGCTGAAAAACAGGTATTTAAGTTGGTTGCATTCCCAGGCAGAGAGATACACACTGTTGTTTTATGGAGACCAGTTTAGCTGTCCAGAGAGCTGTACTGGATCATTTTCATTGTTGAAATAACAATAGGTTTATGAACACACATTCTTTAATGCAGTACATAGTCAATGGTTAGACATCATGGATGCAACAAACACTTGTCTTATTGTTTTAGAGGACAATTAACCTGGTAGACTATGATGCAGTCGCATGTAAAAGCATGTTAAAAACACATCTGCTAATGATCTCCATTGTCCATTATGGGGAAATCGTTTTCCAAAAATCAAGATACACAGCAATTCATCCAATTATGCGACCTGCACAAAATATGTACACTATGCAGTGGATCATGGGAGCAAAACACAGAGTAAAACCACATCGTTACAGAGTACCGACACTGAAACTGGAACTTTTTTTCTCTCTCTTTTTTAAAAGGCTGTATGAACAGCAGGCAAAGTATTTCATTATGCACACTGCAATTGAGGAAATGATCAAGTCAGATGTCACCAGCAGCTTAGCCTGCACAATCAGTAAGGCTTGCTGCCTGGTTGCCATGACAACCTACCCACTGATTCATCATCATTTAAAGGAAACTCCTACCTTGGAATCTAAATTAATGATTCCAGTACTTTCTAGGGGGAAGTTTTGATATTGCCACACTGGGATGCCCATGCGAACTGTTTGCGTAACTCTCTTTTGCAATATGAATAGGCTGTGAATTAAGAAAAATGGACCTTGCTGGTTGTTTTGAGGTAGCCTGGTGGTTGGATCGATCCTAAATGCATATATTTCTAAGAGGAAGCACAGAGCATGAGAAAAAAGCTCCCAAATCTATCACATTTCTCAGTGAAACTCAGGAGAGAAAACAAAGAAAAAAAGGGAAAAAAAGGACATCTGGAGAAGCAACAGAATCAGTGATGTGCAGTATGGATAGAACAACTTCATTTTATCAACAGAAACAAATAAAACATTTGATCACGGCCCACACTAGCACTGAGATCGGGATCAAGAATCCAAACGAACAAACAATAATGAGCAAGAACACTGGCATTACAAAACAAAATTAAAAGCCAACAGTCTGTTTTCTAATGAAGAGTCCTTCAGGGATGAATAAATTAGGTCCTCTAAACCAGAAGCTGCATGATGGTTTGGTTACTCATTGTGCCTAAGCCAGGGCTGATATCCAGGATGAACTTGAGTTTCAAAAAGCCCATGAATAAATAGAGAAAAAAGTTCAATGTGGAAAGTTGGATCATCAGGGTGTCTGGCTGAAAAACGTCCAAAAGCCCAACCAATACCTGCATGTTATCTTATATTTGAATTACACCAGTTTTTATCCAAAGCTCCAAAAATGATTCCAACTTTCTTTCAAAACGTCACCATTTCCCTTTGAATGCTGACTGAGACAAGCCTCATCATAGAATCTCTTATCTGCTCACTTATTACATTCTAATCCCTCAATGAGTAAAACACAGGCATTCTCATCTCATCTCCTCGAATCCTGGCTCCAGACCGGGTTCTTCCGGTTCTTTGGTGCAGGGCCCCTCCCTTATTGAGCCTGGTTTTATAAAGTGTGATGGTGACTCACACGCTAAGTCATGGTAACTTCAAAAATATTGTGATGGACCTTAAACCTCTTCTGAGTCCCATTAAGCCCATGCTGGCACAAAAAAAAGAATTTAAAAAATCTGATTCAACATTTCCTGAAAGCTGGAGCGGAGCCTCCACCCGCGCTCCAATGCTTCAGCGACACGCCTCAGCTAATGACTTAACCACAGAGAGCACCACACCCGAGCCTCGCTCTTCCGGAACCATCTGGGCAGACATACAGTGCTAGGGCAACTCAAAGTCACAGAGGGTGTTTTTTTTTCTTCTTCTTCTTCTTCTTCTTCTTTCATTTCCTTGTTTATGTCTTTACCTCTACGTACACAGGTAAAGCTCAGTTGAACCACACATTTCTCTGCAAGACGCTCACTCGAACTGTTCACATGCACTGCGACAACCTGCGGTAAATAAAAATTTACCACTTGACTGGTTGATTTTATCATTCTAATTGTACCCAGGGATTCCTAATATCCATCTGAAGTCATTAAACTGTCAGGCTACTATCTACTAATTATTTACACTAAAAGCATTTTTCTTAAGTAACTTCTATGAATTTGTAACTACAATGGAGCGACAGCTTCAAGAGTGAGAAATGGCAGCAGGATATTTGGAAAGGATTTTTAGGAGTTTATTAAGCAGTAGTTAGGTTATAGTGTGGAGCAATGCATGGTCATATACTCCGTATAATGCATAATGAATTAAAAGTTTCAGCTTGAGGTGCAAAACTTTTTTTTTTTTTTTTTAAATCCTAGACAATTTATTTATTTGCCTTATAGCTAGGAGTACACTAAAAAGGTTACTTTAGAAGTGCACTAAAAAGTGATTGATCATCCTATTTGGACTGGTTGGCTGCTTCTTCTCAGCAAATTGCCCTTCGTTTTGAGCCAAGCCGTTTTATCAGCGGACAATGGAGACTAAAGTGGAGAAAGTGAGAAACCGAACAGGGACGCAACTGCTAAAGACCCAGTTTTAGAGAGTCTGACTAAAACATGGATAGGCTCTGGGACTGGACAGGGGAAGCGATGAGAGTTCTTCCTTAGACCAGCGCACTTTCTGAGGAACACGCGGGTCATGCAGTTAGTCATACGTGTTGTTCAGATGAAAATTAGATCATGGGTCAGTTGCATAAATGACTTTGAGGAACCAAGTGAGTGTAAGTCTACTGGCATCTCAGGGCTCGTCTTCCAACAGATGGGGACTCCACATACAGCCCCACTGCTGTTAAATTATTAGCGCACCGCACCAGACATGTTTATAAAACTCGCCAAACCTGACTTAATGACTCTGTAACCACTGTGACAGAGCGATATCGTCACCCTATTCATACAGACGCCACTGAGTCTGCAGGAAGATTTACACACAGGTATTTCATGCTAGCACACTGGATTAAGGAACAACAAAAAGAGCGATAGAGATACGAGTATTGACGAATAGATTCACACGTAGCTCCTCCAGACATCTAACAAACGTCACAGTGCAGCCACCCTGTTAGCTAATTGCAAAGCTGTTGCCATAATTCTTTTCCTTGTGAATGCGTGTTCTTATCTTGTTTAATTGAAAGGGAGAAAACACTCGCTTGTACGTGAATGTGTAGTTAGTGTTGCGTTACATAGAAATGATATCCCAGTAAAATAAGTTATGGCGAATTACGTGATGACTTACAAAAGCAATCGAAGATAAAACTGTCTCCTGCGTGGTGAGAGTACAGAAATTCAAGAAGTACACCTGCGTATGGCTGGCTACCGGAAGCACATGATCAAAAGACGACATGTTCCCTGGTGCTGAGACGTAAATGGAGTGCATCCTGGACTATCCACAAATCAAACGCAGTACGTCTGAGCATCGCGCTTTCTTGAGCGTGCATCCTTGTAAAGGCCAAAACAAGACCGCACAATGTTTTTTTTTTTTTTTCTTGCGTTGTGGAACGTTTATATCAGCGTGTTTTCTGCACTCTGGGTACCTCTTTCAATTAGGAGGACCCTATGTAAAGGGAAATGGAGAGCAGCGATTTGTAAGCGCAAACAACTGACCTCGATGAAACCTAGTGGGAACAAACTTGCACACAAACACACTATAAAAGAAAGAGAGCGAGAGAGAAAAATAGAACGTCTAGGTTTCTATAAACAAAATACCCAACTTGAGGTGAGTGCTGGAGAGAAATAACTGATTGCCGTTGTTATGGGATGTGACTGTTAATCTTTCCAGAACAGCCAGGCATTGTGTACACGATACCATGCGCACATTGTCAAATGTTTGGAGAAGATGGATAATCACACAATCATTTAGGGAAAGAATTTGGATCAAAAGGCAGAGACAAACAGACGGACAGTGTAGAGGAGCTTACCCGTAGAAGTGATTGTGACTCTTCCTTGGCACTCTTGCCCTCTGTTGAGCTGGGGTACTGCTGCCCTGGCTTCTCGGCTGCTGTACCTGCTGGCGTCCCCTGCAGGTAGCCCTTAGCGTCTGCGCCGAGGCTGAACACCAGGCCTGGCGAGTCTCTGAGCACAGCTGCACCTTTCTGCTGCTGCTCTTGTGGGACTGAGGGAGAGCTCAGCAACCCTAGTGTAACGTGAGGGAACGGTGCAGGGCTTCCCCGCAGCACTTCTCCCACTCGCTCCTTGGGAACCCAGAGCATGCCCTGGATTTGCTGCTCTGTCCCTCCTCGAGCCTCAGGCCAAGACTTCTCCTTCTCTTTCTCATCGGGGGCTTCAGTTTTGACAGCCTCGGCGGGTCTGGCCTCTGGGGGCACCAGGCTGTAGAGCTTCAGGTCGCTTTTACTCTCCTCTTTAATGCGCAGGGTGGAGGGGGCGGAGCAACCATTAGCAGGGGCAGAGCCTGGTTCACTGGACTCTTGACAATGGACTGAGTTGAAGTGGTCGAGCAGGGACGTGGTGTCGGCTGCTGTAAAGCTGCAGTGGCGGCATCGACAGCAGCTGTGAACTCTCCTGTACACAGAAAGAAAGGATAAGAAGGGAAAGACATGTCAATCTCAAGCAAAAGCATGTATATACATTAGTACAGGTCCTAATACCATCCAGTCTTACAGTCGATGATCACATCGTGCGTGTCCCCACAGTATGCACTTTTTCAAAACTGTCCAGTTTCAGTAAATCTGTGGCTATTGCGGCCTTAGATTCCTATGCCAAAACTGATGTGGTCTTCTGTTGTTGTAGCTCATGTTGACGTGTTGTGTATTTTGTAATGCTTTTCTACTCCCTACAGTTGTAAAAGTCTGGATTACGACGCCTTTCTGTCAGTCTAAACGGTTCTATTCTGACCACTCAGATTTAACCTTTTTTTTTTCCCGTTGCAGAACAAGCACTCAGTAGATATTTTACTGTTTGTTTGTTTGTGTTTGGCAACATTCTGTGTAAACTCTAGAGACAGTTGTGTAGGAAAATCCCAGAAGATCATAGTTTTTGAGGAAACTCAAACCAGCCTGTCTGGCACTGACATCCATGCCATGTAGACTGTCACTATCACATTTTCTCCTCATTCTGGTGAACGATAACCGATGTCATGTGCTGTATCTACATTATTCTGTGCACTGCACAGCTGCCACATGATTGATGCCTTGGATAACAGGTGTACATGTGTTCCTAATAAACTAAATACATATTCTTAAGCATTTCACCATATTATACCATTCAGGCATGCACATTAAAATGACTCACTCCTATTCTCTGTGAGTACTTTCTAGTGTACCACCAAGGAAAGACATCACTCAACTAAAAATATCTGGTGCTTAAACTCCTCTAACTGAGGTCTAGATTACTTTAATGCGGTTTAAGTGGTCCGCTTGGTCAGCTCTTTTCACCTGCACAATGATTCGTTGTCCTATTTTCTTTTTAATAAAAAGAGAGCAATAGAACGGGGAACGGGTGCCAAGCTATCCACAAATGTGCAGTAAATAAATCATCTGAACTTTAAGTAAATGAGTGTGTAATATTACTCCTGGAATTCAAAATGATTTCCTTTGCACCTTGGCCTTCCTGCCTCCCTTCGGCCATAACAAGTCAATGCAACCAAATTCTAATCTAAATTCTGCAAACAAATAATAAAGAAAATCAAACCTGGCTTAGAAAGCTTCTGGTTATTTTACAATCGTTCATTGCTATGGTTGGACTTTTGCCACTGATCAATATCTTCATGTTTTGAATCTGAAAGCACAGCAGCACAGCTTGGGACGATGTCTGTGCAAAGGTAATGTAAGGTTTCAATGCAAAAGCAACAGCATAGAGTGTTGAAACAAACTTTAGAAATATTAGGTTTCACTTCCTAAAAAAAAAAAAAAAACGGCCTAATGGTTACCACTGAACATCCTTAGAGTCTTGGATGATTCAAAAGATTTCCAGAAGTTTACTCATCAAGTTATCATTTACATTTATAGAATTTTGGCAGACGGTCTATTCCAGAACAACTTATATTTATTTTATTCATAAAACTAAGCAGTTTTGGGGTTAAGGGCCTTTCAGGGGCTCAGGAGTGATTGCTTGATGTAGCTGGGATTTAAACTCATGACCTTTAGATCCAAAGGCCAATTCCACCTCCCCAAACTGGTAGCCACTAAGCTAACACCTCGAAAACTAGTCAACGAATTACCGATCAATAAAATATTTAGTATGCAATTGATGCATAATACATTCATGTATTTTAACCCTGATATTACAATATTATCATTGATTTTTTTTTTTATATATAATTTTATCAACAAAAGCTTTTATTCCCCAGTTTCTCTGACTTTTGAAGGGCTTTGCCCCTTTATTATTGCATGCTGCATTGTGGAATATAAACTTCTCTATTCTTCTAGTAGAAGAGAAAATGCAGGGGTTAGTTTTAAATACTGTATGCAATTATAGTTGATTTCATCTGGCTAAAAGGATGCGGCACAGATGGAAATACAAAGGCCCTTTTGGAAAGCAGAACTCACAATCTGCCTTCTATAAGAGTAAGAAAGAAGAAAGATAGATAAAGAGATGGAGTATAGCAATTCAGCTAAAAGCTCCTCTGATAGTCAATATAGAGAGAAGCAGGCCAGGTCTACACTAGTGCTGGCTTGTCAGCATCAGGACTGAAAGATGCCTCATTCAGACAAGCAAAGAGAGATAGAGAGCGAGTGAGAGAAAGAGAAAAGGAAGGGCGGTGGAGGGGAGGGGGTATTCCGTATAATGTAGATGTGACTGATGTTATTAAGCTTGACCGGACAATGACTGAGCTCTGTTATTCAGGAATAGGGCTTTTACAGTCAGAGGGAGACAGTGAGAAGAGGAAGGATGGAACAGGAGCAAGCTGAACAGCCCCAGCATGTCATCCCAGCTCAGTACTAAATGAGAGACAGGCAGGAAAAGTGCTTTTCATCAGTGCTGCTGCCCACCCCTCCCAGCATGCACTGTGAAAATTGGTTCTGCTAAGACACTGAGTGGCAGAGGCACATCAACCGCTTCAGCTCCTGCTTCCCAAAGTCCAACAGCTAGACGTACACACACTCCGGCAGCACTTCTAATCTCCATCGCACTGTTCACACCGTGAAACAGACCCGCTTTTATATACGCAAACACACACACACACACACACACACACACACACACACACACACACACACACACACACCAGAGTCTGAAAGATATAATGATATAATATCAGTGCTGTGATATCACAGTATGCCCTCAGAGACACTGTAGATGTCTTTGACGTTTTAAATTTTATTTCGATTTCCTGGAACATGTAAATCATTTCTTTTTTTACCTATATTTAAACAATTTCTCATTTCAATGTTTTTGTTTATTTTTTTTATAATTCATATTTCATTTTTTGCTTAAATGCATTGCCATAGAGAAGACTTTGAGTGTTATCAATCCATATAGAAAACAAGACATTACTATTACAAAAAGATGGACGGTGGTGAGGATTTTATGAAGTTTGTGTGTAATAATATGTAATAATAAGGCATGGTTTACATCGATTTAAGTGGAAGATCTTGAGTGGTCTGCTATAGACCTTTCACCTCAGTCCTATTTAACATGAATCGTTTTAATTGGACACGCCCCAGTCCTCCTCACCCTACAACAGTATCTGACTTTACTAACACCCTTCACAAATCACCACAAATCTTTACAAGAACACTCGAAAATTTTGTGGAACATCTGCTCAGAAGAGTGGAGCTTAAAACGGCAAATAAGGTCTAAATGTGAATTGGATGTTCAAAAAGCATATAGGAATCCAATGGTTAGCTTTAAAAAAAAAAAATTTTATCTAGAAAGTGTGTATATATACAAATATACAAATACACACACACACACACACACACACACACACACACACACACACACACACACACACACTACTGTACACTACTATACAATGCATCCTATAAAGACATAACCACACCATTACAAAGCTCCTTGCATTTCAGCAATATGCATAATATTTAACCCCTCACTGTAAAATACACAAAAAAAAAAAAAAAAAACACTTTTACATTTATATAACTGAAGACAACAGAGAGATGTTCACCATCAGCGCATCACTTGTCTTGAGCTGGAGCAACATTTAAAGTAACTAACAAAAAAGTTATCCGTTACATGCTTTTCCCTCCCAGTCTACCTGACTGTCATCACTCAGACTCAATTACAGCGTTACAGGAACAAAGCAGAAGGAAAAAAAAGTCTGGTCTGTATTCTGCTCACGTTCCTACAGCAGAGCGCATTGCTGGTGTGCAATGTACGGCCTATAAAAATAGAGCTGCTCCTGTATTCTTGTGTTTTTTTGCACAAAGCGCGGCCCGCTTCCAACATAACTCAGCAGCCTCGCTTAACCCCACTGACAAGAAACACAAATATTTTTCCTGACCCCCAAACTCGCAATTGATCGCTCACTGAGCTGGAGAGAGACAATGTGTGTGTGTGTGTGTGTGTGTGTGTGTGTGTGTGTGTGTGTAGCTTACAAAAAAACAGTCTCATTAGGGTCAGCTAGCTGACGTGGACCTTGAAGTCAGCAGTACAGTTTTCGGTCCATACTGATTAAAGACTGATTAAAGGAGCATTCAGCAGCCTACTACAAAATCTGCCGTTGTGCTCTGGAACACCACACACGCAGCAGCTCATTGAATTAAGACTACGACTTAAACAAGAAAAAAAAATCTAGAAGTAAATTCAGAACATGACTCATTTGGGACGTCATTCGTTTGGTTCATTTACATTTGCTTCATCTTTGTTTCTTTTGTCCATTTGCACTGCTCTAACAGAGTTTTTCCAGAATGAAAATAACAACTTAGGCTGTAATTGAATTAGTCCAGACTGGTTGTAATTCCTGGCTTTAACGGCGGGTTTACGTGTGGTGGCATTTCTAACTTATATAACAAATGAGATTTGAAAAGTACATTACCAGTTCGGATACACAAAGCTGAATGAGTATTTAATGTACAGGGTGTACAGGGGAAAAATCAGGAACCAAAAGCCCCACGAAGCACCAAGATCCCTACAGTTTCATCAAATGGCATTTTTCACCAGTAAGGAAGAAATATAATAAAATAAAAGCAAATCAATCAGTAAATAAATGATAAAAATAAAATGCCATGTCATTTAACTTTCATTTCTTGCTGACTTTTCAGATAAACATCACCAGCATTTTGCTGAAAGGAAATAAAAAATTTAACTGTGAAACTAATGATGGCCTATACATTTATATGAATCTAAATAAATATTTAATGTATTTATTATTAGTTAAATAAAAATAAAATAGTTATAGTCAATACATATATAATTAGCTATAACAGACATTGTGTCTGTGTTTACATTTAAATAAAGTAGATATAATATATATAATATATAACTGATATACTAACCCGTCTCTCTCAGGCACATCCACATCCACGCCTAACTTGTGAAAACTTCCCACCGATATCGTCCTTAATTCTTTGAACTAATGCTACACTGCGAGCCTAACCTCCCGACTCTCTATGTTACTTTGTGAAAAGTCACAGATTCCTACCCACGCTCCTTTGATGTCAGACACACTTTCTCCTCACGCTCTGCCGGCCATCTTTGTTCATCTTGCCCTTTCAAAGTTTCCGTCAGCCCTTATGTTTTTGGGGGTATGAGCTGAGGTACAAACGGTGTGACTGCACAAACCCGGGCAACGCTCAGCCATCGAACCGTCTAAAAAAACCTGGGCAACAGCTGCATCCAGCTGTTTTAAAACACAGTGCGGGTGGCTGTGCACTGAAGCAGGGGTGATGCTAACAACTTCTCAACACTATAATTTCTAGGTGTAATCTGCAATTGAAGGCGTACCACAAAAAAACATGTGCTGTATCTAAACTCTGATATAACTGGCAGTGGAAAAAGAAAAAAGAAAAAAATCTGTAAAGCAATATCCCTGCCAATACAGGTACTGAGTGGCAGTAATTAGAGCTTTTGAAAATAAAAACCCCTTTAGCCACACTCTAGTGCACTTACTGAATACTGCTATTTTATGGGACAGGGGTGGGGTGGGCAATGCGTGGCCTGCTGAATCAGACCAGTGTGATGTGCCCTATCCACATGACATCACACAGGAAATGGAAAGTTGGGCATAGCACAAGTTACCCTCCTGCCTATCCTCCTTAAGGAGAGGAGAGAGAACTTGTTGAGGTGACAGGTGGCTTCTTCAAAGCTCCATCTTTAAAGAAAGGCAACGGTTGAGGTTTGGAAAATTACTAGAGGAAAATGAAAGGCTCTGAAACTACTCTGTTAGAGTCTGAAGTCAAGGGTGGAAACAGAGCAATGTAACCGAATGCAATCACCAGTAAATTGCTGTGGTATAAGAGGAATAAATCATACTTTTAATAAAAAAAACAATCACTACAGAGGGAACTTCTGTCAGATAACTAAACATCCTAAAGTCATTTATTCCTCTCACAGCACAGAAATACGCCACACTGCAATGTTGCATGTATTATTAAGCAGCACTTCATGCTTTTTTTTCACCATTTATAGTTACATTTAATTTTATGGAACTTCCACGAAACAAGTAAGTTCCCGTTATCATTTACGTCATAGCAGCTATAAACAGTCTTTCCTTCTCAAACCTCAAACCTTTTTTTTTTTCTCTTGAAGACAATAAGACATTTGTCGTGTTACTGACAAAAACAAAAAAGTACAAAATTCTCACTTCTAAAGATAACGTACTGACTTACTGCCACAAAGTGCTGACAGTTAACACTTCTTTCATTAATCTTCCCCTTAGAAAAACAGAGTATCGGTTATACGAGTCCAAACATAATGTTTACGTTACAGGTGTAACTGCAGTTAGAGGTGTTACAGAAAATTAACCCACGTTTCTGCATTAGAAACGAAGCTCATAATATAAAGAGAATAAAATTACAGGCATAATTGTTAAATCATGTCTATGAGTGGGAATAGGAACAAGTTTGTCTCTGAAATGTTCCATAACATTTATTCTAACTATATACCTTTTAAATGTGTGATAGTTTATGTATTAAGAAATGCAACATTGTAATAACTGGAAATCTCCACAACGACACTAAAATCTCAGGGAACATCTTCGCAGAAGAGTAAAGTTTAATATAACACCGATTGTGGACTTGATCTGGAATGATATGTTCAAAAAACATATACAAATATGTATGGTCATATGTCCATAAACTTTTCTCCACATAGTTCATTTTAGTGTGCGGGTTCTAAGGTAGCATTCTGCAGTTTCACTATCAGCTTCATGTCTGTAGTGGGTGGCTCACTGTACATATATCTATATCTGTAGCGCTAGATGCTCTATCAAAAATACACAACTGCTGTAGATTCAGACATTTTCACACATTCGCTGACACAGTTTACAACAAAAAGGTAAAATCCTGAACTATAATATAGCATTAAACCTTCCTCAACCTGCTCCGACACAAACATGTAAGCAGCAAACTTTTACACACATGCACAATCATGCACTGTGTATATGAATCGCATGTAAATAGGGGGAAAAAAAACAACAAGAGTAAGCTCAGACAGCATAGGGTGTGAGGTGAGGAGTGGGGAATCTCCAGGGAGGCGGTGCAGGTTTCATTTCTCCGTCCTCGCTAAAAGCTTCAAATACAAACAAGACCTTATTCAGAATGCTTCCATACACCACCGGGTAGGAAACAGCCACTCCACTAAGCTCAGCGTTACTCCGCAGCCGCCTCAAACAACCGGCTCTGAGCTTCACACACCGAGACATTTCATGCACACACACACACACACACACACACACACACACACACACACACACACACACACACACACACACACTCCAAAACATGTCTGTGTCCACGTGGGGGAGGGAATGGACGAGATCCATCGCATCCGAGTGAGTAAATAACAAGTGCACCTACAAGGTCTGTGTGGAGACACTCACTGTAAAGTGAATCCATCAGCTTCATGCTGATAGAAGATTAAAGTCTTTAAAGTCTTTATACTCTGGTTTTAATTACGTGCAAGAACTCATACATCACTTACAGCACACAGTCCCGCAGGGCGGTCTGAAAAATCTATTCAAATTTGCAATACATCACTGTTGAAAAAGAGGTGTTCGGCTGGTAGAGGGAAGTGCAAGCACAGTGGTTAAGATGTAGAAATTCTGATCGAAAGGTCCTGAGGTCAAATCCCAGAAACACCAAACTGCAACTGCTAAGATCTTGAGCAAGACCCTCAACCATCAACTTCTCAGTTGTATAATAAATGTAAATGTAAAGGCAATACAGGGGATTATTTCGAAGAATTTAACTCTTGTATGATCTAAACGCACACAGTATGACATTCCCAGGGCAAATACCTGCTTCAATAAAGTCGAAAAATAAAAGTCAGGAAATAAAATCTAATGCAGAGTGGGAAATACAGGCCAAAATATTTTGAAATCATAAAATCTTACAAAAATCTACTCTTACATAATCATATAACAACTGATATACCAGTAATAGAATAATATTTGAAAAGTATATTTAAATACATATAGAGTGATATAGGAAAAGTGCAAAGGAAAGAAAAATGAATGCAATGCTAAGTTTTATACTGTCACTAAAACATTAGTAAAACAAAATAAAAACTGTAAAAAAAAGAAGTAATAAACGGACATAACACCAGCAGTCCACCACAGACCAGTTGATGCATCTTTTTCCTAACCTGTTTTCATTTTGTTTGGTGAGAGAACCCACAGCCACTGGCTTTTTCCCTCATTCCTCACTGTTGTAGCATGTGGTAGCTGAACATAAAGCAGTTCATACACCATGGCCAAAGCCTGTAAACCACTGCCATGATTACTGTGTAACACTTACAGAACCTACACTGAGAAGAGAATAAAACACTGAACCACCCTTTTGAAATCTGTCAAACTCCAAATTGCTTTGTTTATTCAAACCATTAGACCAGAATGTGTTTACGTCAATGTGTTCATGTGTTCGTGTGTTCTTCTCTGTTCTGGCACCGAGGTGGTGTAATGAACTTCCCCTCGATATCCGAACAGCGGAGTCCCTGGCTATCTTTAAGCGGCGGGTGAAGACCTTCCTGAAATTAGCACTTTCCAACTCTGCTTTATGAAAATCAAGAGTTCTAGGCTGATTTATCTTAAATTTGTAATCTAGCGTACCAGTGTAGATTTTTCCATTGCTAGAGACTCAAAGCACTCTTGTACGTCGCTCTGGACAGGGGCGTCTGCTCCACACCACAAATGTAAATGTAATAAAAATTGGTATAGAACAAATGATTAATGGTATCTGAGTAAATGTAAACTCTTTTGGATGGACAGAGGAATATCTGTCCTCCTTTACGTCTGATATTTAAAGATGATTTATCTTTTATACACAAAAAAAAGTCAAATGGACGTAAAGTATAATGTATTTACATAAAAAGCACACTTAGGCTGGCGACAAACAGAGAATGAAAAGTGTTGTGTAAGCTGTGTGTTACATGGTCAAACATAGCAGGGATTTAGGCAGTTTGCTGTGCTCACACGTCGTGTACACTGGATTTAGCACAGCAAATTTCTGGACTCGAATGGTTAAATATTAATTGTGGCGCACACAAACTGCTTTTTATCTATAAATCAAACCACAACATGCCTGTAAAGTATGGCAGAAAATACCCAAATAATTGAGATCATATGTTGAGGTAGTGCTCCACGATGCCCGTCCTTGAGGAAACCATTTGCCCATAAAGCTATTATGAGAAAAGCATTTCTCTATAATGGCTTAAGGGATTGCATACAAAAAAATGTCTCCTTCTCACACACACATTTGGCTTAAAGGCAAGTTAAATCAAAACCAATGAAGGGAACCTTTTAAAGGCAGATCGAATTACCTGATGTTTAACATTGTGTACTTATTCCGCAGCGTTGCTTAACTTAAGGCCATGGAGCAGCAGTGAGGGGAAATCTGTTGCTTATTAGTAAGAAAGTAATATTGGTGCTTCACAACAACAGATAGTCTAATCACATCATGCGAGATTTGATTATCTCTAATCGTGACAATGGTTTCAGGTGTATGACTGAAGACTGCTTGGGCCTAAATAGAATAAAATGAGCGAGATGAATGTGCTCGTACGATTGTTTTTGTTTTTTTTGTTTTTTAAAGATAAATTAACATGTAATAAATCTCTTAAAAGTGAATTCCACTTAGCATCAAAAATGTAAATCATTTCAATGAAAATTTACCTGTAGTGACGAAAAATCTCCTCCTCCACCTCGGTGTAGAAGTTGCACTTGGTGCAGGTGTACTCTCCGTGATGGCCCCGGCCACCTCCCTCGCCCGTCGCCTCGTCTTCGGGCTTGGCTTCCAGTAGGGCGCGGGGAGCGTGGGCACTGTCATAGTGCAAGAGCAGCAGGTCCACATCGGTGGAGGAGAATGTGCACTGATCGCACAGGTGGGTGACAGAGGCCCTGGGTGGTGGCGTGGCACCACCGATAGGTGTCAGCTGCAGCAAAAGCATGGCACAGTGCGGGCACGAGCTCCTGCGACACGCAAAAGGATACGAGACGTCGCCCAGGTGCTTGTCGGGGCTGCAGAGGCCGCGCGGACACAGCGGGCAATGCTTGATAGCGCACTTATGGATGTTGTGTGCCCTCTGGTAATGGCGTAGCAGCGGAGCCACCACAATGACATCAGGCCCGTGGTTCATGGAGTAGCGGAAATCGCAGAACTGGCAATTGTAGCTGGTCACCACTGTCTCTGAGTCAGCACCCGTGCCTGCCTTGCTGCTCTGATTTTCCTTCCTCTTTGCATTTAGATCTCCATCTCTGGCTTTTCGCTCCTTCTCTCCCGGACTGCTCTCCAGCCCTGCAGCCTGGCAGTGGCGCTTCTCATAGTGCTCCAGCAGTTTCGTGGAGCTGGATGCCTCGCAGCTGAAGCTGCAGTACTTGCACCAGTAATACGCTGCTGATATGTCGGCGCCCGCCGGCCGGATTGGCACAGAGTACCCGGCCACTGAGTCGTCCTCTGCTCGGACCGCCACCCGCTCTGCCCACGTGCCTGGCTCCTCGACTCCTGGCCATGGCGCACAGTTTCCCTTTGCTTCCACAGACTTGTCTTCAGGGCTTGTGATACCCAACGGAGGGTTCTTCATCTTGTTTGGGTGGGCATCAAGAAAGTGTTGCTCCAGCTCCACTGACGAGCTGCCCATGTAGGTGAAGTTGCAGAACTTGCAGCGGAAATACTTGGTGTTACCCTGACAGTCTGGCGTCTTCCTCCCAATGCCTATGAAGGTGCCCGCTAATGTCACCTGGTAGCAGGAGAAGGAGATATATGAACATATGAAAAAGAAGGAAGTAATGGAGAATATGAGACAGAGGGGGAAAAAAAGAATAAAACATCCATAGTTCATAAGTGGCACATTATGCTGCAGACAACAGATGGATAGTTTTCAGTAATGTTTCCAATCTGACAGAAGAAGCAGCAGTTATCTCCTCGCAAAGGCATATCATACCGCCTCTAATGGTTTTATCACTTTTCAGTGGGAATCTGAAAAGCGTTCAGTCTGCAAGATGAAACAATTTGAAGCTTGTGACACTTTCTTAGGCATGAAGCAACAGTGCATGAAAATGCAAAATGGCAGGGTTTCGTTTTATTATACACATCTACTGAAATGTATAAAAAGAGACTTGAAATGATCGATTCAAATGAATGCTTTTACATGATGGTACATTTATCTACTGCTTAATTGGTAATCATAAGATGAGATCCAATAAAAATCAAATCATGTTTTACAAACAGTTATTTCAGAAAATAAACACACATGCACAAAAAAAGTCTCAAAATGTCTCTACTACAACTAATAATAATAATAGTAATAATAATAATAACTATATAATAAATACATTAAATAATTTCAACAATCAAGCTGGATGACAAAAAAAACTAAAAAATTGTATTAGAAAAATACTACTGATAATAATAATAAAGATGATGATGATGATGATGATGATGATGATGTTGTTGTTAGAGGAGGTGGTAGCCAAGTGGGTAAGGCATTAGACTTTGAATCCGAAAGGTAAGTAACCCATCAGGCCTTTGCCTTAAAATGATCATTAAATGATCAGGTCATTTGATTTCTAAATAATTGAATTAGATAGAATATTAATAATAATAAGCAGAACCCTGGGCCATTATCCTTACATGCCCTGTACAAATTCCCCTTTAAGATGAAGACTAAATAATAGTGGCATGTCACTGTGTAGTCTTGTCCTTACTAGCAGCTGTAGAGCTATATGTTTAGGAGATGATTAAACAAATCACTGCACCTGTATTTCCCGACACACTCCTGTTCCAAACATCCACATAAATCACAGGAGTGTGAGAGCTACAGAACTTAATCTGATGTTTGGATTCTGTCCACGAGCACATTCACTGCATTATTAATGGATTCGTTTTTAAACCGGGTGATGAGCGGTCACGAGCGTGAGCATTTTACTTTCTTTGGTGTGAAAATGAGTTTGTGAGAAAATGAATGTCTAGCTAACCTCATGGGGGTTTACACTATGATTGTTTTGTTCAGACAAAGAAAAATAAAAAACAATGTAAAAAAAAAAAAGATTAGGTGGGATGATCGCAGCATAAAACCAATAACAGTGTAGTTTAATATGTATAATGCTGAACATCTGCAAAGATGCAACTAAAAAACTGAAATGGCAGACGATGGGCAACTTTGGGGCGAGCAATACATTAAGTTATACAAAGGGTGACTGAAAGCAGGCTCCTGAGAGGGGCAGAGAGCATGCTCAAACCTGCAGGATGGTTTCTCCTTGTTCATTATAGCAACCTAACTACTTCAGGATGTGTGTAAAGCAAACCAGAATAGATTAGTTAGTGTTCTCCTTCAGGCCTGCTGCGCTGCGCTGCCCTGTGAGCAGCGGTTCAGAAGAAGCGCATATTAGCCCTGACTCTGTCTGACTGGTGTCGGTTGTGCAAAAGGAGGGCCTTCTAAATTAAAATGGAAGAAAATTGCATCACGAATCATATTGTGTGAACATCGAAAAAAAAAAGCTCAGAGAAGACTAGAGGTTGTTCTTTTGGGTGAGTTGCACTGAGAAAGCACGATGTGTCCCAGACGCATTCGTGTCTCGGGGATTATTTATCCACAGGTCATGACCTAATCTTTCCGGGACAAATAGGACATAATATTCATGTTTATCATCAATCTTGGGATCGTATATTAAAAATATGATTTGAATATGGTGCTGATGTCACGGTAAACTATTTATAAATTAAAACTCACAACCTACAATATCACAGACCTTGAAAACAGAATCCGATAAATAAGAAATATTTATCAAATAGCAAAAAGAGTTTTTTTTTCCTGAAATCTAAATACAAATACAATATCCGATTCAAATATGATAATAATATTTCAATCTTTTTTGGAAAAAATCCACAATAAATGAAGAAAGAAACGTGGGGAAGAGATTGAGCGGCTTCGGAAACGGAGGAACCTTAAAGTCATTATGGCTGAGACATTGGCAAACGAGGGGGCCCAAAGCCAAGCGCCGTCCTACGGCTCATTCTGTAGGAACAGTGGAGTTAAATATGCCAGTCGAACTGTAAACACGACATTGGTGAAGTGGAGAGCAAAACCGCAGTGAAAGCTGGGCAGATAAATAGCTATGACATCTGTTCATTACCCTTCGTTTAAAATAAATTGACTCTCCTGTTTTTACTGGCTATCCTTGCCCGACTTCCCATACGCTCTTTTTCCCCTCTTTTCATTGGCTAAATGAGAAATCTCAGTCGTTGATATTACAGCATGGAAAATTCCGCTCGGGAATGAATACTGAATAAAGATTTATTATTCCTTTTTTAAAGGTTTACACAGTGTAATGACAATTTGTGAACCTGGCTGTTGAATTAGAAAAAAACAACTAGCAGGATGAGGCATTTAAAGAACAAAAGAGACCATTTCTGCTTTTTTTTTATGAACTATTTATGAAGATGAAATAAGCTTTGACAGCTCCTTCTTGTAATTCAAACTAGCATCGCTGGATAAGACCATAATTACCAAACTCTCATAAAATAAATCAAGCCTATTTGTTCAATAGCAGTGGGTAGTTTTTGAACTGTATAGTGTTGAATAGTGAAGAGCAGAATTATATTATATATAATGCTGTACATGCCAGCGTGTGTAGTTCATGCTCTTCCTATAAAGCATATTGTAATGAATATCAGATGATGATGCACTGTGCAGTGATTACCTGAACGTCATAGGTGCCATTGAGTAGCGAGTCTCTGGGCGAGCCCGGGTCAGCGGTGACACCGGGGTGCCTGCTGCCGTCTTTGCCGTGACTTTGACTTTGAAACTGCGGCATGTTGTGCAGAGCGAGGATCCTGCTGTCGAGCTCGGCGTCGTGTCGGGTGCGGTTGTGCAAGCCCAGGTGGTACTTGCGGAAGTGCTTAATGAGGTCAGCCGGATCGTTGCCGTAGTAGCCGTACCCGCATACGTTGCACTTAAAGTCCTGTAGCTTGGGTGAGGAGGAGGACGAGGAGGAAGAGGAAGGTGGCGGAGCGCCGCTCTCGGCTCTCGGAGGGCTAGAGGCCTCGTCACTAGGCCTGTGCGGGTGAAGCGGATGGAGAGGGAGCCGAGGGACCTCAGATCCATCCTCGCCTTCTATGTGAAGGCTTTCGGAACCAGGCGGCACTAGAGGACTGTGGGTAGGCTCTCTTTCCTCGCCGTTGCTGGCACAGCTCTGTACAATGACGCATTCCTCTGGCCCCCTGCGCAATGACGAATGTCTCCGAGACTCTGCTCCACCCTTACCGGCGTCACCCTCTCCATCAGGACTTTGGCCGCGGTCTGATCGTGACGGCGAGGCATCGGCGTTCTCTGTTTGCTGATAATGAAAGCCAGGAGTGCCTGGTTTGAGGGAGCCGGGGGAGCCCGGCTCTGAATGCTCCTCTGGTACCGAGGCCTCGCTGCCTGCTGCCTCGCCGCTCTCCGGACCCGCAGCCTCCGCTACCGTCGCCGCTTCGCCTTCGTCTTCCTCTCCGCCGAAGCTTCTCAAAGGGGGATTCTTTTTCCGCACCATATCTGAAACACACCAAGAGAAATAGTGCAGCTTTAAACGACTTTGAAAGCAGAACAATAAGCATTCTGTTTCAGCTCAGTGTCAATATAGCCTTCTTGATTGCTTTTTTCACCCCCTACAAAAATCCTAGAAAGAAGTGATTTGCTTACAACAAGTCTTCAACTCAAGCCATAAACATCTAATCTCAGTGAGTCTGCCAGTCGCTAGGCTTGGTTAATGACATTTTAATGAAGAAAATGTGTTCATTTTGTCATAGATTTGGCATAAGGGATCACATTTTGCCCAGCATACCAAGTCACCCATATGCTTATATATATATATATATATATATATATATATATATATATATATATATATATATATATATATATATATATATATATATCAATAAAATATCCTGGCTTGTATAAAATATTCTATTAGCAATCACTGAGGTCGCAGACAAGTTTGCTCCCAGAAGACAACAAACTTTAAATTCTGCTTAAAATCTTCATTAAATAGATTTTCCTTTCATAAACTACACTGTAACAAACTATCCAACATATTTATTATGGCCACAACTGAGCACATGCTTAACATGTGTGTGTGTGTGTGTGTGTGTGTGTGTGTGTGTGTGTGTGTGTGTGTGGATGTGTGGATGTGTGGGTGTGTGGGTGTGTTGCTTAGTTTCTTTCAGTCCCATGATTTAACTCAGTTGGGGCCCAGTATCATTTCTACAGAAAACAATATAGAGCAATTTCCTAATTTAAGCTGTAAACCAAATGGGCATTAAATAAAGCAATTTATGTTCGCTAAAAGGACAACGCCTTAACCAGTGCTGTGTTAATAGAAGCCTTAGGAAAATCTAATCTGAACCAACAGCTCATAAATTTCACCACACCCCCATCTATCATTCCATCGCCAATTCTTTCACAATCCTTACTTTGGGATGTGGGATGTGATAAAGGCAAAACACACACACACACACACACACACACACACACACACACACACACACACACACACACACACACACGGTGCTTGTTTCTCTATATGGTACAGCTTTCTGAGTTTAAAGTATTTGGTATCAGCTAGGCTTTTATTAAAATTGATTCATGGGAGATATCAGGCTGCATGTTGAAGCTTTCTTTTCTCTACACGACTGCTGTCCTAAAGCTTCCAAACTGCACAATATTAGTTGCATGGCACAAAGCATCATATTAAAGCAGTGTCTGCAGGGCAAGATAAACCCACATTAGTGGAATGAGGACTGATCTAAAGTGAGTGGTGGTGGTGAGAACCCTGCGTACGAGCAGAACTTTCGATCCTGCTCGTCCTCTAAATGTTTATTTTAATAAACTCATGATCGGTATAACCAAATGCACAACTTCAATTGAGACCTTAACGAAACATCAGATGGAGTAGTCATTTAAACCATTGTTTATTACCTGAATCATATTTGCTTTCTCTTTCATTAACACCACCCCCCCCCCTCTCTCTCTCTCTCTTTAAAATCCTTTTTCAATTTTACAAAGGAAGTAAAAGCACTATATGCGTTCATCAGAGCAGGTGGTTTAGCATAAAATGTCTTCACTTCAAAATAAAAACATAAAAATGTAATCCTTGATTTGCACAAGGTAATTAAATTAAAACTCCTGGGGGGAAAGAGTAAGACAATGCCATTCCAATCCGCCATCAAAAGTCAGGATAATCTGCTTTTATAGCTATAGCTCGAAGGTGTTCATGTACCAGTCATTTCAGATCACTGGCTCACTTACGGGTCCCTCCTTCTTACATTATTCTGCTCCTCATCTGCTATTGTGCCCTTCTTCAACAATTTGCTTTATTTTCTCATTCGAAAAAAGAAGGGAGTGGGTTTAAGTCCAGTGATGAGTCACGACACAGTCAAATGCCATCCACCCTGAGAGGCAAAAGGCAACAGCAAGTACACACAGCCGTTTTGTCTTTAGGTCTATGGGCAAAGCAGAACATTCAATAAACAGGAAGAGGACATCTGAGCGCTAAGCTGTGTAGAGGCGCTTTAAAAACATCACACTTTACAAGGAATAAGGCCCGCCCAGTGACAGTGAGGCTTTTCATCAACGCTACACTGACAAGGTGAAGAGAGAGGCTCTTGCTGGATTACATTTGCGTACAAAAGGCGTGTACGCCCATCAAACCTCACAATGAGGCGAGTTGGTGCTCATACGCTGTCAAAAGCTCGGAAGTCAGGATCAACGAGCTCAAAGTATTTTTAACTCCGATCCATACTTTAGATGAACAAAAGACAACAATTTTTCCATTTAAAACACAAAGCCGGCTCTCGCTTTTATTCAAAAAAAAAAAAAAAAAAAAAAAAGGGCTGTTATTTAGAAAGCAGCTGGGAAATAATGTTACGTGTCTATGTGTGTATCTATAGTAGCTAAAAATGTACAATACTTCTATAGGTTTTCAAATAACAAATAAATCATAACAGGATGTACTCTTGTGGGTTTTCTTTCCTTAGTTAGCAAGAATTACTTTTGTAAAGGAAAGCAAGTAAACAACAATAGGCAGTAAAACACTACAGGACTTGCTGTTATTGGCAAATTATCACCTTCAGTGCGTCATCACAGCGGCTCTTTCCTTCGTTACTTTCCCATACTAGCACATGGTGTTTTATTCTCCTTTTACCACAGGGAACCACCAACACTTCTTCATTAATTAAAGAATGCCACGTTATAATCTTTATTCATTTCGGGATACCTTTTAATGTTTTGTAATGTTCGTGAGACGGGTTCGCTCCTGTTATTGCTCATGTTAGAGCAGGGAGTCAGTCACTCAATCACTCACGCTACAGCAGATAAGTTCCTTCACTTTCTCTTACTAAGAAACCAGAAAATCCCTCATTTCCTCACTATCACTTCCCCGTTACAGAAAACAAAGCACTAACACTGGCGATTCCTTTAAATAATGCTAAAGCTTCACCAGACCAATGAAATATTTTAACACTTTGTTTCTCTTATTGATGTAAAGTAGCCGCCATACAAGTCCTTGTGTGTTACTGAATTACTTTAGTACTTTAGCAATCCGTATTGTTCTGTCTGCTTTGTCAACTGCTTTTCAATTCCGACCCAAATGAACAACATATGAGACAAAATGAACGTGTTACTGACGGCTGCTCGGATTCTGGACAATAACTCACATGTACATGCTCTGCTCTGCATTGAAATCTCACAGGAGTCGACATCTTCCTCGAGTGCCACGGCCAGAGTCCTGATGTGCTGGCAATAAATCTTGTTAAAATCAACCAGGCCCACTGAAATCATCTGCTTTCTCTCTCTGGGCCCATAGGGTCCGAGCAGAAGCACACAGAGAGAGAGGCAGGGGAGACGTCGCTGTAAACACCCTGATGTGCATGAACGCCCGTGTACATAAACACCTGGAACATTACAATATTCTTTCGCAATCGAACGATTTTACTGCTCTGATGATTAAAATAACGTGGCTGTAAATAGACCTGCTTTCACGCTTTAATCGCTGAGCTGAGCTGAGTCTACACAACACTGTAGACAAAGTGTTTCAAATCTGCACAACAGGTTCAAGTTTAAAACCAACACCTGTATCTGTCTCCTGACTACTGCTTTCTTGCCTCAGGCGAATCAAATCTGTGTTATATATATATATATATATATATATATATATATATATATATATATATATATATATATATATATCACACACACACACACACACACACACACACACACACACACATTTGATTCACATATATATACTGTATATCTCATCCAAACCTGGAGAACCCCACAGAGCACTAAAAGCTGCATTGCTCAGTCTCGACTCTGGAGCAAATTTATTTAAAACTAAATTATTAACACAAGCATGAACTCATAATTCAGTCCTGTTCTTTAAGTCCTTGAATAGATCGGAGGGGTGGGGTCGCAGTAAAGTCATCTTCCCACACACACACACCCACCCACACACCCACCCACCCACACACACACACACACACACACACACACACACACACTTCATACAATCATTGTGAGGACCTTCCACTGACATAATTATTAATGCAGCATATTTGCTTAACCTCAGTAACAAAGCTAATTTATTTATACATTTTTTCCCTGTTTTGTTGCATAAAAAAAGTCCCCACAACGTTCAACATTTGATTCCCCTTCAAAATATAAACACATGCCTCCCACACACACACACACACACACACACACACACACACACACAGAGTTTGCTGTTGTGATCAGTCAAGCAGAGAATTGAGTTCCAGGACTCGTCAGATAATAGGACTCTCTTTGCATCTTTTATTTACTGGTGTTCGAAACCAAAGTGATAAAAAAGTAAATCAATTAAAAAAACATGATTGCTTTCCATACCTGACAGCTTAATAAATAACTCTTTGGCCTTAAAACCTAAAAGAACTCAAGTAAAAAGTCGCTTTGATGAAAAGTATTTTCACAAACTGCACTTTCCATAACCTCGCTGTGTGACCCGGGCTGTGAGTAAGAAATAACCTGGAGCTAATGATGAGGGAAACCAATGATTTAAAGCTGACAGTTGCGTTTCGGGTGAGACGGCATGCAGTGTCGCAAAGACATTAGCTCACTGATTTAACACGCTGCACTGGTCACTGAACCTGATCGCGTTATATGAAGCGATATTAAAAATTCAACATCGTGAACGCAACAGACCTGCTTTCTCTCTTAAAGCTACCGCCGCGCACCACACATGGCTGGTGTCCCCCTCGCTAGTTAGTCTAGCATACCATGTGAGTGCGATCACGTCTGTGAGAGCGCTGTCGTAAAACGGTCCCCCGGTTCCACCTTGCACCGCCTGTCTTGTTATTCCACCCATCTTTCATGATGTCACTGCCACGGAGTCTGCTGTAAAACAGCACCCGAGCGCCCCAATCCGTCTCCCTCTGGTGTTTAATCTCATTTGGAACGTTAGGAATAAATCACATTAGTGTCTAGGTAGTAATGCTACGAGCATGTGTAGGGTCTGTGGAAAACACATAGGCCCAATCCTAGATAAACAGACTGCAATTCATTATCATTAAGCCAAATGTCAAGAGGACGAATCTGGCTATGACTCAGTCTCCCCTCCCCCCTACACTTAAAACGGGATAATCACCGTGCCTTAACACCGCATCTGTACACCGCAAGTGCTCGCTTTGTCTTAGAGCATTACGGATGATTGCTCAGTCCCGTAAGACCTTTTTCCTCTCCACTTACACACTTTATTAATCATGCTGATGAAGTGGCTAGGTTCCGTTTTTTAAAAAGCTAGGGGGGGGACTTATCTACACAAATGCATACTGATTTACATTTCACAACAAACACACACACACACACACGCACACACACACACACTATGGAAAAAAATGCAATTCCACCGTTTATGGTACGGTTACTGTCCTCGGATAATCTCCTTGCCACCTCAATCAGTAATAGACCCATTTGTGTAGAAATACAAACATTTGCTAGCACTCGTGCTTTAATAGTAGGTTATGTACACAAATTACACAGTACACTAATTGTGCATGGAACACAAATACATCAGTGAGACCGCTATATTGTTTACATACTGTACATTCACTCAGCTTCGAAACTAGAAACGAAATGAGCTTTGCTATACACTGAAGTTTTCACAGAACATCTAAAAAAATAACAGGTAAACAATCGATACAAGCTAGGGCTGCAACAACGCTCGAAAAAATTGATAATAATCGATAATGAAATTCGTTGTCGACGAATGCTGTTATCGATTAGTCGGGCTGTTCAAGTTACACGATAACGCAGCCGCTTGCGAAATGCCGGAGAGTTCAGAGTCAACCGGCGGGGCAGGTACAAGTGTGTGTCCCAAGTCAGGGATGAAAGTGAAACATCAGCAGGGTGAGTAAACACTGTAGAATCCTCATTTGAAAATGGTGTAGTATAATGAAGTGCTATTGTGTAGATTGTTTGTAACGTCGGGACTGTGGCACTGGATCTGTTCTGTGGAGCATCAGGTTACACAATCAGCTCGCTCACGACATCGTGATGATTCAATTAAAACGGTGCGAACAAACACTAAATCTAAAAGCAGCAAATAACAGCAACAATAAACAATTCCATTTAGTCACTGTTGTGGTTTTCAGCGAATGCTCATGCATTTGTACACCAATGTATATTTTTTCCTTTTTTTACGCCTGTGAGCTTGCTGTGTTTCGTTCCATTCTTTTTTTATAGCACTTGTCTGCTACAACAGTAACTTACCTGTTTCCAATCATGATTTACTGCTTGTTTTCGATGTCTGTATATTGAATTTATGAATAGTTCATTTGATTATTATACAAAATAAAATTTATTATATATTTTAGATGCTTATATCTTCACAACTAAACAAAATGTATGTGTATTTTTCAAACAAAAATTGTCAAAATGATAATGTATATTTTATATAGATTGTTTTTAAGCACGGTTGTCAACTTACCATCTGGAATTATCCTTAACAAACAATACAAATGTTGATTTACCCAAATTGCTTCACCTTGCATACTTAAATGCTGTTTTGTTATTTGTTGTTTTTTTTACAGAAAGAAAAAACCCAGCATGAGTGAGTTTTATTCAAGGGGAAATCCCCCATGCGCTCCTCCACAAGCAGCCATGCTGAGCTTTAGAAAATGTCAAAATTGAACATAGTGTCTTTTGCAATTTTTTTACAGTACACTTTCATACAAAAATCCCCTGAATTAGGGTTTTATGTAGTTATAATAAGCAAAATATCCTAATTGCTCAATCCAATAGCAAGTGATTTTTTTATTTTTTTATTGAAATAGGTTTTTTCCCCTATTTCTCAGCCTTTGCGTAGGCATTTCTAACATACAGATACAGTCTACTCCATTATCCAGCAATCTTTGCTATATATCTTACAACAGAAATGGCTCTGTACTTCATAGAGACACAATTGGCACTTACACTTGACTTGAACCAGATTTAATTTTGATTATCTGAAAAAACAAGGTCTTCCTGTAAAAAACCATGATCATGCTAATCCTGTAAATCGTTGTCCTCTATTAACTGCGATTCCACAGTTTGGGGCAGCATGCTTCCTGCCCTAGCAGACCTTCATTATTGCTTGTTGTGGTTCTCATAGTTTAAACACTTGAAAATAAATAACCTCTTGAGGGGAAAGTGAGCTGTGAGCAAATCAATCAAATGTCAACCTAAAGTATCTTTTAAAAAGAGGCTCATTTTGAATGCATTTCTTAATCAAACAAGGCAATTTGCAGGTGAGCTGATTATAAAAAGAATAGGTTTCTGAACAAGGACTTTATGAAGATTACTATTTTTTTAAAGCCGGATATATTTGGTGCCTGTGTGGGCAAGCTGAGGACGAGTGAACAAAGGCGTATAATATAACGAGTGCCAAGAACACCAATTAAAACTCAGGTAGATTATTAAACCTAATCACACTCACATCTTCGACCTGTAAATTTCATTCTAGTGTACGCAAAGTAGTTCTCTAATTTATCTTTAGATAATCTTTCGACTTTACCACGTTTCGCATTCTGAGCAGTACAATTTCTGCTTTAATGTTTTTCCGCTACCGCCAAGGCCTTGCTACAAAAGATATCTGGGTGCTCTCTCGCCTGCTTATACGACAGCCCGTGTTCTGTTCCGTGGCAGCGTCTGCAATCTGCACAAGAGATCTGGAAATCTAATAAGCAATGGAGAACTATGTGTCTAATGTAAACAAGCGCTGAGAAGATAGGTTTTCACTTTACGGCCTCTTTGGAGACCAAAATAATCCCAGGACTTTTACTTGACAGGCCTGCAGGGAGACGGCTCTCCTCAAACGCGCCGAGTGAAAGACAGGCACGGATCAACACGGAGAGCCTGGACGTGTAGAAGAGGCTATGCAAATCCTCTCTCATTCACACAGAGAGCATGGAAGAATAAATCCAACCCTGCCCGTGCAACACTGAGGCCTTTGAAGGAGGCTCAGACTGCCAAAATCTGTCTCCACACAGGCGTTCTGACTCACCAATCTGCACAACACCCAATGTTCCACGCATTCAGAAATCCCTCCAAGAAGGAAAAATACACTCTGATGAGGACTTAAAGGAAAGACAATGTTAAGTTTATTGCTGATTTTTCACACACAGATTGTATAATTATAATAACAATAATTATTATTATTGGTATTATTATTATTATTATTTTCAGAAGCAATACATGAAGAAAGGTTTGAAGATTTGTCATCAGGAACTGCAACAGCAAGCCAAAGGTGATACAAATTTCACACAGTCCTGACTGAGGCGTGAAATAGAAGTCTGATGGTTCAGGTCAAACTTTCAAAATGTCTGCACAAGGCAATCTCTGTTAGCTTTGACACATTGACTACCTGCCTACATGCTCCTTTCTCTGTTTTTTTTTTTTTTCTTTTCTAAAACCTCACACACCCTTTGAAGTTGAGAGAGCTAAAGGCCTGCAGGGCATGATTGGGATTTCATTCCTGTTTTTGTGTGTGTGTGTGTGTGTGTGTGTGTGTGTGTGTGTGTGTGTGTGTTGGAAAGGTCCGGCATTGAATGTGTCTCACACATACAAATACAGGGAGGTTGGCTAGCAGTAGATGATAAGCCCGGATGATTTAATAATCGAGTCTGTGGCAGTGCGAGACCCTTCGTCTTAAACTGTACGCGACGTGAGCGTGCACACGGAGGGGAGAAAACGGGAGAAACAGCGGGAGAGCGAGGGAGATTAAGAGAGAGAGAGCTTATGGAGAACGGAGGGAGGAGGGAAAGGCATGTCGAAAAAAATAAAAGAGCTTTTCCCATAATTCTACATACCACTGTTTTTTTTTCCCCTTTATCCTTGCATGAGTGTGAAAAGATGCCAGGGTCAATAAGAACAGGCTGTGACAAACTGCCTTTCTGTGACTTTTTATGTGGCATGTCACCAAGCCCAATGCAAAAAACATCTCTCTCTCTCTCTCTCTCTCTCTCTCAGTGTCTCTGCACTCTCTCCAGCTCTCTGCACTCATCACACAAGCAAGGCAAGTCATGTTTATTCATGAGCACACATTCACATCAAAGAGTCAATGCTAAGAACAGTGCCTTTAGTGCAATGAGCTAGACAAAGCTCGGTGTCCTGATATTTAATGTTTCACTTAAAGCGACACTTCACCCTAAAATAAACTCCGTCTCCTCACTCAGTTCTAATAAAAATGTTTTCACTGAACGAATAAAGAACACGCCAAAAGATGCTGAAATCAGGGAAAGGTGTACACAGTTGAAAAATAACCAAGACACTCCAATTCAATAAAAATCGCCAGTAGGATATTTTGGGGGTGAAAAATCACTCGTTCATCTCTGCAGACACATAATGACACGTTGCTAACTCTCAGAGGTGTGCGAGATCTCTGGTCAGATAGGCAAGACCCAAAGCAGAAATGGCTCTCATAACAAGTTTCACAAGTCCAGTGTGAGAAGAAAGTGACAATCACAACAGTGCACGTGTCATAAAAACTGCAGATAAGTGCAAAGTGACTGTATAATCAGTGTGATTTCGCTATTGTCTGGATTCAGAGGCCGTTTTCAAAAGCCTCGCGAGGTCCTAAATCGTTTTGCATTCAGGGGAGAAAGTTTCCTCGGCAGTTTGCGCTCACCGCCGACAATGCGGCCCTTTCATTCGACACGTGACGTCAGCTGTACTAGTCACCTCGTTCTCGCGCTCCTTCACAACTACCTGCCTAATTCGCTGAGTTCAAAGCCTAGCGGTAATTAAAGGCAGTTTTCTACAGGCCTCTGTTCTAACTGTGAAACCCCCCCAACCCCAACCATGTGTCCTTCCCCCTGTGCTACTAGCCTCCTAACTGCCCTCCAGTAAAGGAACAGCGAGGTTATTGGAGTTGGAGTTTTGGTGGTGGGGGATGGGGGGTGGGGGGTTTGCGCCGAGGGGCCTCGTCTCAATGACCTGGCCTCTGTGCACTCAATCAGCGCACCCTGCAACCGGAGACAACACAGAACAACTGCTTCCCTTACACTTCCTGTGATCACAGGGC
Source organism: Silurus meridionalis (assembly GCF_014805685.1). Lineage (NCBI taxonomy): Eukaryota > Metazoa > Chordata > Actinopteri > Siluriformes > Siluridae > Silurus > Silurus meridionalis. The sequence continues at coordinate 10,145,330 of NC_060905.1, read as the reverse complement.
TGGAGCTGCCAGCCAGGGCCAGGGATCACGCGCTGCAGAGAGAGCGGCAGATAACAGGCTTCCGCCAACGCCGCGGAGGGTGTCAGAAAGGAGAAAAAGAAAAGGGGGTGAGGGAAATAAGAACGAGAAAAAGAGACTAAACAGACACAGAACTACAACTTTACTACGTACAATAGGATGCACACTTAACCAAACCTACTAACAGCATCACTTTCCAGATAAAGTGAATAATTTTCTTATGCAATTTTAACCCATGTTTGCTAAATAAAAATGCTAAAAAAAAAACATAATAATTATTAATAAATGGCATTCTAGTGAAATCTTTCAACTAGCGCTGTTCATCAGGCGTTCTAAGTTTCCTCCAAAGCAATGTGTTTTCCTGCATGCTAGCGCAACAGGAGGTAGCTAATATTAGCCTTGGTTTCTCAGGTTGAGTGTGTGTGCATGTGTACATGCAAGATAGAGAGAGAAAGAGAGAGAGAGAGAGATACAGAGATGATGTTTTCAATACTGATTTGAACACCAGGTTGAAAAATTTTTATCGCCTTTCAATTTAAATCTGACTATTGTGAATGCCTGAGGCCTACAAGTCATAATTGCAAACAGATTTTGTTAACAGAAAGCTTAAGTATTGAAGTGATTTTTTTTTCTTTCTCACCAGTTTTTTCTAAATAAATTCCATTACTCAGGGGGGTAATTCCATTACATATGTGAAACTCTTCAAAACAGAGCTACTGTCCCTACCTAAAAATACCAGCATTTAGCAACAGGAAAAAGCCTGACATGAAGGCAGGTTGCTCAATAATCTACCCTGTGCTGTTGATGTTATTGCACTTCTGCTTGGACACTACCATTCTCCCACTTAGCCTCTGATCCTGGCTTGCACTGGAGTGATGAGGGCTCTGAACTTTTTTCTGTGAAGGACCTTCAGACACTTAAGATGGCCAATAGATTTCAATTCCTCCTTTCAACCTGGCAAGCAAGTTTAACGCTTATAAGGATCTTGTTTTTTTTTGTTTTTCACCTCTTTTCCAATACCTGGCCAGGAACAAAACGGCTAACGCGTCGGCACGCCGAGATTTTCGGGTTTCCGTGATGACGAGGGGAAACGCGAAAAAATTTGATAGCGCGAATTGACAAGGCTGTTAAAAACAAAAGCTTGAAATCACATTCGCTCTCCAGCCTGTGGTGCAAAGATTTTCCTACAATTCATAGCGAAGCGTTGCAGCTACAGTGTGAAACCGACAGCAAACCACAGACTCTGATGCATTTCCCCTCTGAGTAAAAGTCACACAGCGTTGCGACACAGCTAGAGTTTCTCTGAAGGAGACACGGTCACCTCCTTCTCGGCAGTTTTCGACAAAACAAAAGATGATAAGCAGACAAAGGGCAGGACTGACTGTTTACTAAAAAAGAGAGTGAGATCCTGGGAGAGAAGAGAGATGATTTCTTAAGCATGCTTCTAATTTGCATTTTATAATTTGAGTATTT